>NC_133777.1:86469619-86481873 GCF_003597395.2 Chelonoidis abingdonii
TTTGTTTGTTTTAAACCTGCTGCCTATTAATTTCATTTGGTGACCCCTAGTTCTTGTGATATGAGGAGTAAATAACACTTCCTAATTCACTTTCTCTACACCAGTCATGGTTTTATAGAGCTCTATCATATCCCCCCTTAGTCATCTCTTTTCCAAGCTGAAAATTCCCAGTCTTATTAATCTCTCTAAAAATGGAAGTCGTTCCATACCCCTAATCATTTTTGCTGCCCTTTTCTGAACCTTTTCCAATTCCAATACATCTTTCTTGAGATCGGGCGACCACATCTGCACACAGTATTCAAGATGTGGGCGTACCATGGATTTCTATAGAGGCAATATGATATTTTCTGTCTTATTATCTATCCATTTTCTAATGACTCCCAACATTCTGTTCGCTTTTTTGACAGACTGCACATTGAGTGGATATTTTCAGAACGATCCACAATGACTCCAAGATCTCTTTCTTGAGTGGTAACAGCTAATTTAGACCCCATCATTTTATATGTATAACTGGGATCATGTTTACCAATGTGCATTACTTTGCATTTATCAACATTGAATTTCATCTGCTACTTTGTTGCCCAGTCACCCAGTTTTGTGAGATCCTTTTGTAGCTCTTTGAAGTCTTGGGCCTTAATGCTAAATGAGGAACCGAGGCCAATGGGAGCTGCTGGGGGTGCTGCCTGAAGCAAGATCAGCACAGACACACCCCTGTGCCCCTCCTCCCCCAGGTTCTGGCCGCTTCCCAGAGCAGCACGGGGACAGGGCAGGCAGGCAGGCAGGCAGGGAGCCTGCCCTGGCCCCAGTGCATGTCGGGCTGGAGCCGGTCTAGGCAAACGCTGGGGGAGGGCAGCGGGGCCGCGAGGAGCTCGTGGGCCACAGAAAATAACCTCGCGGGCTGCATGTGGCCCCTGGGCCGCGTGTTTGAGACCTCTTGTTTACACATAAACAAACCTAGTGTTCTCCCTTGATGCATTATTGTTTCTCTACAAAAACTCCTACCTATGCTCAAGTAAGTGCTCTGATGTCTGGATCCAAAATCTGCATCAGTTCTAGCGGGACTTCATCTTCTGACTGATCATGCTGGGAGCTCTGCCTGATTCCAGTACTCTGGACCCTCAGCTACTATCACCACCTGGGACCCCCGATCGATTCAAGCTTCATGGAGTGGTGAGACCCCATCTCTCTCTCTCTCTCAACTCATGCTGTTTGACTAGTCTATCTCACTTTTTTGTTATAGACCATTTTTAAAAAGCAATTCAGTGACTCAGCCATATGAGAACAACTGTTTTAATCTCCCTTTTATTAATGAGCCAGCCTTTTCGCCTCATTCCCCACCCTTCTGGCGCTTGTTAAAACCGTCTCACACCCTTCCTCCCTGTGGTAGCATTAGCTGTATCTGTTGCAACCTTCGTCTTTTCCATGAGACTCTGTCTTGTCTGGTTCCCTCCTACTCCTCCAGTCCCATGATAGGTGTTTACTGACCTTGAGGGGACCATGCTGGCCATTGCTAGCTCCTTATATTGTTCCTTTTCAGTGGAATTGTATCTATGATGTGTTGCCAATATCTTAACAAGGGGATCCCACAAAAATATCCCTCTTAATCCTGAGATAGACTCCATGTGCCAGGTTACAGTAGGCAAATGAAATAACTCATTGTTTTTGCGTTTAAGCAATGACACTTTCTTATCAGCAGAACCAAAAATGCTGCAACACAACTGTGCAACATTTCTTGATAAAGATGTACTTGGCTGGGAATATTACATTTTGCTCCTCAGGGTATGGCTACACTTGAAACTTCAAAGCGCTGCCGCGGCACTCTCTGAAGTGCGAGTGTGGTCGCAGCGCCAGCTCTGGGGGAGAGCTCTCCCACCGCTGCCCGTACTCCACATCCTCATGGGGTTTAGCTTGCAGCACTGGGAGCCACGCTCCCAGTGCTGCGGCACTGTTTACACTGGCACTTTACACTGGCACTGTATCTTGCAGCGCTCGGGGGGTGTTTTTTTCACACCCCTGAGCGAGAAAGTTGCAGCGCTGTAAAGCGCCAGTGTAGCCAAGGCCTGAGTGTTTTGATGGTACAATCCAGGATCCATCTTGTTTCATCTGAAGTGTAAGGTGGGGTGAGACACTTGTAGAATGACCAATAAGTGTCCCTCCCCTGGGGATCTTTTTTTTTTAAAAAACAGGTACCTGTCACCTGATGAAATCTGATGCTTTACTGTGCTCTTCAACCGTACGTTTATGAGCCTCACATATAAGCTCTCTCTTGTAGGAAGGATTTAGCTGTATCAATGGAGGGGATGATTATCAGAAGCAAGGAAATCACCCCAAGTTTCCCTCCAGTTTGTAAATTTCAGGTGGCATATCTTTGGCAAAGGCTCCCTAGGAACGCTCTCGTTGCTTACTGCATTTTAGAGTCTGTTCAGATCCCCAGGACTCATTCCCACTCATAGATGTTAATACTTCTTCATACTGCTCCCTCCTCACTAGCTTTTCTTATCTCCAAGCCTCTTATCCTGTTGCATTCTGGGAACCCGCAATGCCTCACTATGCAGAATGTCATCCACATCTAAAATGAAGCCAATAAACTAACCATGGCAGAAGGAAGCTGGGGAGAGTCACTGCTTTAGATAGCGGTACAGTACCATATGCAGCCATACACTGTGACCTGAACTCCCAAACCTCATGGAATTGCTCCACAGTCACCCTCCTCTTCTCTGAATGAAGATTCTGCCATCTAGGTGAATTTCCCTGGATACCTAACTTCACATTTCCTGACCCCAAAGTCATATCCATTTGTGTGCACCCATTTCCCCAAACCTCTCCAAATCTTCCTGCATAGGGTGAAGTCTCCATCTGAACTCTGTATTGCTTGTAAATATCCAAACCTCACAACTAGTTCTACTTTCAATTGCTCTTATATGTGTTATAAATTGCATTAGGTCCCAGACTTGGGCAAGGGGTCCCCACTTATTACTCCTCTGCATGAGGACTCACTGCCATTAGATTGTACTCTGCACTTCCTGCTTATCAACTCTCCAGCCATCTCATTGTCTTACTGCTGATGCCTACGCTGTAAACTCATTTGATAGCCACCTATGTGTATCTTGCAAAAGGCTCCAGATGAACATAAGCCACTGATCCAGCTATCACCTATATTCTGTGTTCTTCCTCCAAAGAATGCAATCAGCTTTGTTTGAACTGATCTCTTTCTCATAAGCTCTGGGCAGAACTCCCATTTCTATCCAAGTTTATCCATAAGAAGCCATTTCAGGAGGCCTCCAGGAACATAGCTGACCAGGCTGTAATTATTGGCTTCTCTCCTGCTTCTCCTTTTAGAGATTGGTATCACAACTGTCTTCTGAAGGGCTCAGACACCAGTCAAGCAACATACAAAAATAAAGATGCTAAGGGATATTCTGTTCTAGTTTTTAATCATCTAAGATTCTGTGTTGGATCCCATTTGATACAGGCAGGGGTGAGGCACTTGGATCAGGCTGCATAAAAAAAAGTTCAGAAAGGGCAGGTGAAAAGGGAATTTAGGCAAAATCTTCTTAGGAATTATCAAGATTATTAGAAGAAGCAAATGATCTGGACTTGCCAAAATGCAAGGCAATATCTAATTGGTATGATCTATTTGTATGTATGGTACATTATGAAAAACAGGTATAAGCCTCCACAGACTGGATCTCTGCCTTGAAAAGAATAGCAAGAACTTCCCTGGGGGCACTAGTGCCTAGATACAGGAACCGGCTTCCCTGGGGGCACTAGTGCCTAGATACAGGAAACTACTAGAAACTGCAAACTCATTGTGCATCACTAATGGCAGCTTTGGAGAAACCTTACTGTCCTGAGCTCAGAATTCAGCTTGTGAAGTGTGTGTTACTGCATAGGGTGGGGTGTCTCTTTATTTAACACTGTTAATGTTCACCCTAATGATGAACTGGAGCCCTCTCCTTCTCAGAAGAAAAGTAGCCATAAGACAGATTAGTTTGTGCTAGATGAATATCTTCAATAAAAATTTGTTAAACCAAGACCTTGAAGCATTTAACTAACAAGAGCCCATATCTCAGGTAACTGGAGTTAGCAGACAGACTCAGGCTTCCCAAAAGCCCTTTACACTGGCTCGTCTTCTCCTCCAGCACTGGGCTTTATTCTGTACTCCAGTTAGTGCTGACAGAAGACAGCAGAAATGCCTCACGCTTTAGTAACAATAAACATCCCAGGTCCTCTTCCAGCACCTTCCCTCTGAGGCACTCAAAGGCCAGAGACAGGCCTCGGATGTTAGTGGGTCACCGAAGTGAGCTAGGAGCACATGGTCCATTGAAAGTCAGAGAGACTTGTGCTCCCCTAAGTCACTTAGATGCTTTGGAAAATCCCCATTTGAGAGATGGGCCCAGCAAGATTTAAAGGCCAGTTTCAGAGGTACTAAGCATCTGCAGCTCCCACTGACTACAGAGGAGTTGTGGTACTCAGGCCCAGAATATACATAAAGGTGGCTGAAGAGCTGGGCTCAGAGAGCAAACGTTCTGACTTTAGTCTGGAGCCACAAGACACTTTGGGGGGAAATGAGGCATTCTCAGCAGGAGCACAGCCACTGTACATTAATGAGTTAAAGAAAGGGTGTGTTTGAGAGGTTGTAGACTCCACTCAGAAGGAAAGCATGTGTGTTTGTGGGAGGAATCCCGAGAATTCAGTCAGCAGCTCAAAGGGGATGCAGAGAGAAACTGGACACAAACTGGGACTTAGAATAAAAATATCTTGGTTCCTCCTCCCACCCTCGCCCACCCCCAGGGTTTCCTCCCAACAGCCACACAGCCTATGCTGGAATTCAGGGCATGACAGAGGAAACAATTCAACTGCACATTTTTGTCTAATGAATTTTGAAACTATCTGTGGAAGAGAAAATAACCCTCCTTTCCGATCCCAACAAACCCTCCCCAGAAACACTTGCAGTGATTCAACTCGCTCTTTTCTCTCCCTCATCTGCTGAGTCCACACAAACTGCCCAGTGGACAAGGCGGGTCCCAACTGCTGCCCCACAGGCCATATTCCCCACAGACCATCCCCTGGCTCATAGGCCATCACACAACAGGTCTAATCCCTATGAGCATCCCCAGGCAGCCTCTCACCTTGCTACTCAGTTCTTATGAAATACCCACTGGCGAGGAGGCCCCACAGACACGTCCCCACACTAATAACCCTGTAGACCGTTCAGAGGCAGGCACATACTAACACAGACTATCCACCAGCCAAGGGATGCAGGCAGATTCCCCTTTTGTTTTCATAATCTGTTTCCAGACAGACACATCACTTTTTTCTTTACTAAACAGTTTCCCCTTCCTTTTGTGAGGCACAGCGACCCTGGGCAGCTCACTAAGAGGAAGACTGTGTACAAAGAACACAAGACTAACTCCTGTAGGAGACTATGCGCCTGAAAACCGCCCCAACTGAATTCTGCATATGCCTCCCATGCACCCCCACTGTCCAGAGCCCTTAGGCCAATATCCACCATGCCCACTCCAAGCCCACTAGACCAGCCACAGCTACAGTCCTGGTGCACTTCCCTTCCCTTGCTTTTACCTGCCTGTACTGGCCATTCACCACCCATAGCCCCTGTGCTTGAATTGTTATACATCCCCCATCCCCCCACACCTGCTAGGGATACATCTTCCTGGTCAGTGCTGTGCTCATGGCACTGACATGGGGAGGAACAGCAAATGGGACTGTGCTCTGCATGCTTCACCTCAGGAAATTCTTCTCATGGATGCTTTGGCCTCCAAACCCATGCATCTTTCTGTAGGCACACATACTAAATGGGGCACAGGAGTGCCTACTCATCTCCCAAGGGGCAGATGAAAGGAACTCTGCATATGTGTAATAATGTCTATGTGAGAGGAGGAACATTCAGCTGAACTGCAACCATGGGGCAGTGGAGGAGGGAGGGGGGCAGCACCAGTCTCCTTGTAGCAAGCTGGACCCCCTAACCCATCAGCCCCTGTGGACAGAAGATGGGCCCCTGGTCTGCCTGGAATGATGCCTGGCCTGGGGGGCTCTTTCAGTGGGATCAATGCTGTGTGGGAGTGGGATAAAGCCTGTCCCTGAGATCAGAGTGTTTGAACCAGAAAGCCTGTCTTTTCTGCAGTCAGAAGCCAGCAGGCACCAGCTGCAGAATTTGCCGCAGTATACGTGTGCATGTGTGTGAGTGAGTGTGCAGCAGCCAAGCTCCTCCCCTCCAGCCTCCTCACTGTGTGATAAATGTGTCTAACTCCCTCCCTTCTTCCCCGCTCCACTCCCACTCCAAGTCCCAGCCCCTCGCCCTCCCCCACTTAATTCAGAAGTCTTTTGTTGGCTTCACCAGACTTTCAATTGCTCTATCACAGTTCAGCAGGGTTTGCATCTTCTTCTTTACACCAACCCCACAGCAGCAGCCTCTGGCCAGTGCTCAAGGGGCCAAGCCTGCCCCTGCCCCTGGCCCTCTGGTTCTGTCTAGACTAGGTGAAAAGCTTGTATTTAAAAATATTTTAACTGACACATTCTTAACAGTAGCGTTCACAAGGTTTAACACCTTAATAATATATTAGCTGGTGGTGGTAAGTCAGCTCTGGATGTGCCCTGTGAAACTAGAGCCCTCCACTTTGCTGATGGGACAGCGGGTCGCCCCCGCCCTGTAACCTTGGGAATCCAGGACAGGAGCTTCATGCAAAGGGAGGGGCTCACCCAGTGCAGTGTCTGTGCTAAAGGGAAGGCACAGCAGGGGCAGGGGACTAACAAGGACAAAGACTGGGAGGACACAAGTGCTTCACTCTCTTTTGATGTCCAAGGAACTGAAAATCTAAACACTGTCATTAGCCTGGATACAGAGCTGGCAGGACACGCATCCCCAGGACAGGAACATCAACTCCACACGCCCAACCACTTCATTCCTCTCTCTGGTGCCCTGGAAAGGCTGCATCACTCATACGTTTCACAGGCAGCTTCCCCTTTGCCTCCCCCACAAATTGGAAGAGTTTGATGTTTTCTGGCTTCCTGTAGTGGAAGAATGAAGTGTTGAATAGCTCCAAGCCAGACTTTAGTTAATGCAAGGATACTGCTGTGTGTGTCTGTGTATGAGTGTGTGTGTGTGAGAGAGAGAGTACACGTGCGCGTGAAGGGGGCTCCAGTACCCCTTTCCAATCCATTAACAGCATTGCATTCCACCTTAACACCCCACCCCCTTCCTGATTAGCATTAGCCTCATTCCAGCATCAGCACCATACAGACCCCTCAGTCACCAACTCTTGCCCAAGGGAGTGCCTGAGACGCAATGCCGGCCCCAGGCAGAGGGACCAGCACACTACCATCACGCAAGGCAGTGCCAGCCCAAGTTCTGATGCTGCAGCACACTCCAAGTTCCTGGCACTCAGTATTTTTCCCTGGCTCCTACCCTGTATTATCCATCCTGAGATATGTCTGAGCCAGAGAGACAAGTGCAGAGAACAGCTGAGCAGCCAGAGAATCCAGAGTCTCTCTGTCCCTGGGGCACTTGGGACAAGAGCAGCTGGCAAGGGGTGCAGTCCTCTTATAAAAACTAGCTCTGCCTGCAGCCACCTTACCTTCTTGTCACTGTCCTTTTCTGCCCAGACTCCATGCAGCATCCCCTGCCCTATTTCAGCAGATCAAATAGAGAAATTGCATCTGCCAGGAATCACTGCAAAGGTCTCCAGGAAGGGTGACGGCAGATCTCCCAACCACTCCTTAGCCACAGCAGGGTGAAACCCAGCCAATCCCATCCCTTTGGGATCAGACACAGCAGAGCTGCAGCAGCAGACAGGGTGGATCTCCATGTGCCACATATTATCCAGATTTCCTGTGAGCACTTCCAGATGGAAGGAACCCCTACCTCAAATTGATGAGTTGTTTTGGTACCTCCAACCCTTAAGCAATCCAGCTGGGAGACAAGCAGTGTCATCCCAAGAATGAGGCCAATCCTGGCTGTCTCGATCCTGCATGCCCACCCCCTCCCCACCCCACTGGCTGGAGGTCTCCATTAACTCTCAGTCGCCCTCGAACACCCATTCACACCAGGCTGAGGGCACAGGATGGGAAAGAGGAGTCTGCACGTACCATAGGGTCCTGAGATGAGCAGCCCATGGAAGTAGCAGCCGCTGCTCAGGATGCCTGCAGAGTCACAGACACAAATGAGCTGCAGAAGGCAGCTGCTATGTCAATGCAAATCTGGGGGAGGAGCTGGTCAGCCTCTCTCTGACACCCATTCAACAATGCGCCAGGCAGACTTAACCCTCTCTGGGCCTGTCTTCTCCTGGAGAACACCTGGGACCAGAGCCTAGCCCTGACCCCCCCCACCCCCACCCCCACTGCTCCCAGATCATTAACCCTTAGGGCAGGCGCCAGAGCCCAGCCATTGCACGAGCTCCCTGTAAACCCATGGGTGCCAATGCCCAGCACCAGGCACCTCCATGTCTTCCACCTAAGTCCTCTGGGTACCAAGCCTGGCCCCAGGCACCTCCACACCATCCTGTTAACCCCTTGGGTACCAGAGCCTGGCCCCAGGCATCTCCACACCATCCTGTTAACCCCTTGGGTACCAGAAAGTGGCCCCAGGCATCTCCACACCATCCTGTTAACCCCTTGGGTACCAGAGCCTGGCCCCAGGCACCGCCACACCATCCTGTTAACCCCTTGGGTACCAGAATGTGGCCCAAGGCACCTCCACACCATCCTGTTAACCCCTTGGGTACCAGATCCTGGCCCCAGGCACTTCCATACCATCTTGTTAACCCCTTGGGTACCAGAGCCTGGCCCCAGGCATCTCCACACCATCCTGTTAACCTCTTGGGAACCAGAGCCTGGCCCCAGACACCGCCACACCATCCTGTTAGCCCCCTGGGAACCAGAGCCTGGCCCCAGCACCTTCACACCATTCTGTTCCCCTTGGATACCGGAGCCTGGCCCCAGCACCTCCATACAATCCTGTTAACCCCTTGGGTACTGGAGCCTGGCCCCAGCACCTTCACAACATTCTGTTAACCCCCTGGATACCAAGCCTGGCCCCAGGCACCGCCACACCATCCTGTTAACTCCTTAGGTGAAAAAGCCTGGAATCAGGCTCTAAATCCATTAACCCCTTGGGTGCTGGAGCCCAGCTCTACAAATGGCCACATATTCCTTGTTCATTAATGCCCTGAGTGCACCAGCTTCTCTGTGGCCCAAGAGGAGAGCTCTGATACTTCATTAGCAACATGCCTTGAAATCCATGCAATTGGGTAAGGCTCCTTGCCCAGATACTTTTCCAGCTTATTGTTATAAACATGTTTCTGGCCCCCCTGCAGGCAAGTTGCTACCTTGTTCAATGGAGGAAAGTACCTGCCCCATGCTTGGAGGAGAGCCTATATTTTAGTTTGATATGTTTTTCAGTTATTCCCAAGTTGGGCCGGGGCCTCATGTCATGCCGAAACTATACAGAAATCTCCTTAATTAGCATTTGAAATATTGGCCAATATTTTGGCCACCAGGCGCAATATCATCCATCCCAGCCAGATGGGGTTTATTAAAGTCTGACATTGTTCAGATAACTAAAGATAGTGAGTAGCTCTAATAATCGCACAGTATGAGGACCCTGATCCCTAAGAACTTCTGCCTTGGATGCAGAAGAGGCCTTTGATCACGTGAAGAGGGAGCACATGCTATAGACCCTCCAGAGCCTGGTTTCAGGCTTGTTTTTAGATGATGGATTAAACTTCTATATAAGGACCCCACATCTCTAATCTTAACCAATGGCATAATTTCACGGTCATTTAACCTTCTCTGAGGTACCATATGGGGTTGTCCCTTCTTGTGTTTGATCTGGCCCTAGAGCCCATGAAGATCACTACAGGCTCTCACCCAAACATTTGGGTATTAAGATTGGCCCACTGGAGTACCATTAGATGGTATATGCTGATTCCTTCCTGTTTATAATGAACCTTGAAATCACAATCCCTGCCCTTCTTACATTAATCCAATACTTTGGCTCACTTTCAGGCTGTAGCATTAACTGGGAAAAGTCAGAACTACTTTAGATTGCCTGGCTGCCTTTTAGCAGGGCTTTCTCCCAGTGGAATTTTCATAGGCAGTCAGAGGCAGTTAAATACTTGGGGATACAAATAGCAAGAAACCTTAAAAAAACTGAAAAAATGAATTTAGACTCTAACCTTCTGCAGCTGGCAGAAAACACCAATCAATGGCAGGCACATTCACTGAGCCAAGGGGTGGGGAAGGGGGATTAATCCAGTTCAGATTAATGTTTTACCTAGATGTTTATACCTTTTGAGTGGGCTTCCTGTCATCATCTCACCATTCTATTTTAAAAGATTTAATAGGATTATCAAGACTTGTTTACAGGGCCTAGCACAACACCTCAGACTATCTTGGAGGAAGCTTCAGCTCCTTCCCATTGGCAGTAGCTTCAGACGCCCAGACCTTCATAACTATTACGTTGTCTATCTCATGTCCAGGTCTCTCCCTATTTGCAACACAGAAACAACAACATCCCTTATGGATGGGGATTAAAAGAAAATGAATTAAATCAATCCTCCTGTTGGGATCCTTATCCTACCCTACCGAGAAAAAGAAAATGGCCTCTGTAGTGGCAACCAGGAGAGTATGGGCCATTTTGACCAACAGATTCCACTTTCACTCTTCACACCATATAAAAGCCACTACATGGGGTTACAGTGATTTACAGATTGGCAACCCACCAAACATATGGAGGGAATGAACAGAAAGAGTTAGAGTCCTCTCTCAATTGGTTGGTGATGGGGGAATGGTTCATTCGAGGTGTTACAGCAGTATAAGCTACTAGCTACAGCAATATGGCAATATATACTGCTAAAACCTTTCCTGACCTATCACGTTGGCCCAACACCCTGAGACTACCCGACACCCCTGAAGTACAGAACAGTAAAGAAACTCCACACACTTCCCAGACCCATATATCTACATATATGTTTTTCTGATGGAAAAGGTCTCTGATTCCTGAAGTGATCACTAAATCCTCAGATCAGAGTCATAGAGTTTAAGGCCACCAGATCATCCTGTCTGATGTCCTGTATATCACAAACCATCAACACTACCCAGCACCCACACACTAAACTCAACACCTGAAATCAGATCAAAGCATTATAACCCCCAGGAGACTAGGTTGTTATCAGCCACAGGCAGAGAATGGGAGAGACTGAGGTGCACCAATGTTAAGAGTCCCCACAAAGGCAGGGAGATGATTGAGATATACCAGATGATCTTGGCAAGTGACCTGCAACCATACACTTCAAAGGAAGGTGGAAATCTCCCAAGGTCACTACCTATTTGACCTGAAATAAAATTCCTGCCTAGTCCAACTTATGGTGATCAGTTAGACCCTGAGCATATGAGAAAGAGCCAGCCAGCCAAGCACCTAAGAGAGAGACAATGTGTGGTACCACCTCAGAGCCCTGACCCATCTTGTCCAATGTCTCATCTTAGCCATGTTTATCCCTGATGCTTCAGAGGAATGAGATTAAAAAAAAGAGAGATAAAGGGCTAGATTGTCTTCTAAAAAGCTCCACAATGGTCAATTGTATCGCACAATGCAAAACTTGCTTCTATAGACGTATGTTAACATTTAATTCAACAGCAACAGAAAGTTGCTGTGTGCTGAGCTTGTGTTTGTCAGTCTGTTTGTTTGTTTTGGTTGTTTGAAGGACCCTGTGCTGTAGCTGGCAGTTGGAGGCTGAGCAACAAAGGAAGGTTTGAAAGCTAGAAGCCTCTGGTAATTGGCTAAGCCTTAACTAGTGGGCGGGGCATTCACTCAGGCCAGGGCTTTATAAAGCCGCGCACAAGCGACCAGGGGAGCTTTGCGACCAGGGGGCTGCTAACAGGGAGTTTCGCAAGGGAGTTTGGAAGGGGAGTAGGAAGGAAGCGGGGGTCCCCTGTTGGTCCTATCTGTGACCCGTTAATCCCTTGAAAATCTATAAACCAAACTACATCCAAACCTTTCTCTTTAAAGCAGAGCAGAGTAGACAAGGAGCTGTAGACAGGGGAGTTTGAGAGGGAGTTTGACAGAGGGAGGCTTACGATGGTTAGGAAGACCCACAACACCTGTGCCAGCACTGCTTCTGTCTCCTCCACCTGCGCATGTAGCCAGACAGAGTACCAGAGCATGGATGCTTCTACCCAGATTCTGGTGTGGTTTTGCAAAGACTGTAGCTTGCAATTTCCACTTACTGATATCTAGG
>NC_133777.1:86483610-86515197 GCF_003597395.2 Chelonoidis abingdonii
CCATAGCTTTGAGCTCATTTTGTGCCTTTGCCTTTCTATTTGCTCCTGCTTCGTGGTATTTTGCCTATTTCATCTTGTAACTGACTAGTTTTTCATTTTTATATGATCCTTTTATTTTGTAGGTCATTGCAAGACTCCTGATAAAGCCAAGGTGGTCTTTTTGCCAATTTTCTATTCTTTCCTACCCATCGGTAAGGATAGCTGCTTTTGGCCCTTTTAGTGTCCACTGAAAGAACTGCAACTCTCCTCGTTGTTTTTCCTCAGTTCTTGAATTCCATGGGACCTTACCTCACTCTCTAGCTTACCAAAATGCGCCCTCCTTGAAACTTGTCTCTATTTTGCTTTGTACTCCCTTTACCCTTCCTTTAGAATTGCAACTCTATGATTCAATGATCCTCACCCAAGTTCTCTCTACTTTCAATTCTCAACGAGTTCCCCTGTTTGTTAAAATCAAGTTAGAACAGCTTCCCCCTAGCTTTCACCTTCTGAAATAAAAAGTTGTCTCAAGCAGTCCAGGAAACTTATTGGATAGTCTGTGCCCAGTGTTTTCCCAACATATAAGGATCACCACCAATCTTGGCTTTGGATGAAATTTTTAGTTTTTTAAAAAAGCCTTCCACCTGTTAGGTGGCCTGTAGTGACTCCTAGCACGACATCACTTTTTTTTTACCCCTTTTCTAACCCAAGACTCTCAACACTCCGTCTCCTATTCCATCTCACCTCAGTCCAAGTGTGTACATTTTTAATATAAAGGCAACACCTCCTCCCTTTTTCCCATCTGTCCTTCTGAGCAAACTAATACCATCCACACCAAATTCCAATATGTGTATTATCCCACCAAGTTTTCAGTGATGCCAAACATGTCATAGTTGTATTTATTCATTAGCACTCATTCTTTCTGCTTATTACCCATACTTTCGCTTTTATTAGGCTTAAGTACTGGTTTGTTCTTGCCTCCAGTTTTGCCCTGACCCTCCTTTCTCTCTGCCCATTGTAGCCCACAATCCCTTTTTGCGATCCCATCTCCCAGTCTTCGTGTCCCCAGTTATCTTGTGGCTTTGCTCACCTGTTCCCCATGAACTTAGTTTAAAGCCTCCTCACTAGGTTAGCCACTGTTGCAAAATAGGTCTTTCCCTCTGAAAGAGTAACGCCATCTCTGCCTAGAAGTCCTCCTCGAAAGCACCCGTGGTCGAGGAAGCCAAGCCTCCTGTGACACCATCTTTGCAGCCGGCATTCACCTCATGATATGTCTTTGGCCTGGGCCCCTATCTTTGACAGGAAGAATCGAAGAGAATACCACCTGTGCTCCAAATCCTTCACCGTACTCCCAGAGCCTGTAGTTCACTCTTGACCACTCAGCATCAACACTTTCCATAGTCATTTGTGGCCCACATGGATGATAGCATGGGTAATTAGTCAGGCGGATAAATCTACAATCCTTCTGTAATATTTCGGATACAAGCCCCAGCAGAGCAAATACTCCTGAATGATGTCAGGCGAGAGATGGGTGCCTCCGCCCCCTTCAGCAGAGGTTCCGAAACCCCACTACCCTACTTTCCATTTTCAGGTGGCAGAAACCTCCCGCTTAGGGGTACGAGTCATTCCCTTTTACTATATGGTGTGATTCCTTCTCTCCTTTATCACGAAGCATAACGGTTACCTATACCACGGCGGGAGGGTTCCGCAGCAGGTGGAGCACTGCCAGCTTGCGAGACAACAGCTGCAGTGTCCAACCCAAGCCACTCCTCCTCCACCAGTGTGTGTCAGTCTAGTCGACTGGGACAGTACCCTCAGCTGTCTCCAAGGGACACTGTCCAGAATTGCCTGTCGTGATATGGAGTTCCTACAACCTAGCCACCTCCTCCGTTAGCTCTCCACCTGCTGCCTGAGAGATTCCACAGTAGCCCTTTCACATTGGATGCCCCCCTTAGTTAAACACTGGAATAAATTGCCTAGGGAGGTTGTGGAATCTCCATCTCTGGATAAATTTAAGAGTAGGATGGACTAGACAGTATTTGGTCCTGCCATGAGGGCAGGGGACTGGACTTGATGACCTCTCGAGGTCCCTTCCAGTCCTAGAGTCTATGAATCTATGAATCTATTTAGAATGTACTAGACACTGCAAAGACTACATAAAATTAAAGCTCTTAACATAAGACCATAAACTCTTCCTTCAGATAGAAGCTGACACTGTGGCAAAGATAAGGGCACACTCCTGCAAATGTTGTAGAAATATCCTCCAGTTAAACAGGTCTGGAAAGCAGTTGACACTAGAATTAAAATGATTTGGGGCTTTAGCAATCAAACATCAGTAGAGAACAACATTAGGATATTTACCTATGAAACGGGGCCTCTCATCAGCATAGTATTAATGGTTCCTGAGAGAAGCCGTGATTATGAAGTGAATGATTTTACAGAGTTGGGAAAGTAAATCAATGAATAGAACAATGGTGTTCTGATCTCCCTGGCCTCGCAGCCAGCCATTGTCCTCTCCAGGGATTAACTATGTGAGTTTAAAGATATCCAGGCTGCATTTTACAAACATTAGACTAAGGAGTTCCAAAGGCTCACTGACAGGTCTAGATCTCCTACTGCTTCCCCTTCTCCCTCCTTGACTCTTCACCTGCTTCTTTTTCCTCCTGCTTTCACTCTTCCCCGCCCTGCCACATCTGTGTTGTCCCCCCATTAATTGTAAAGTTTTGATTTATCTGATTTTATAGTTTAATATTATGATTGTTAAAAAGTTTTTTGCACATGTATGCTAACGCTATGTTGTACGTCACAGACGGTCATTGTCATGGGGCAAGTACATCCCAGCCCCTTTTGGGGCGGGGGAAGGAGCGTTATAGCACCAAGGCTGAGTCCACCTGCCCATCCTTGGCCTCGGGGTGGTACGACCTAGTGGCCAGAGTCAATATGGCTGTCCTTCCTTGCAGGACGGTGTGGTCTAGTGGCCAAAGTCAATACGGCTGCCCTCCTTAGCAGGGCTGCATGGCCCAATAGCCAGAGTCAATACAGCTGCCCTCCTTAGTGGGGAGGTGTGGCCTAGTGGCCCATGTCAATGTCACTGCCCTCTCTTGCAAGGCTGAGCAGTTTGATGATCAGAGGGTGGTGGCGACCAGGGTAGGGGCACCGGGCACTCCCTACTCCGCTGGGTCACAGCCCAAAGCCTTAGCAGTGGTGAGTGTACTTGTTGCTAGATCAGCAGGGATCCAACCGAAACATGTTGACTTAGTTCCTGATCCAATGGTTAGTCCCCAGACAACTTCCTACTGTGTCTTCCAGGGGCATGGTCCAGAGGTCGTCCGTGAAGCTCCAGGTGGTTCTGAGGTCTCCTGGGTATCTGTAGGAAGCTGACTATCTGCTTGGGTCTTCGAGGCCTTGGCCTTCATGATCTCGGACTTCAGCAACTCCCAGGCGGGAACCTGCAATGTCTGTTCTCTCTTCGGCAGTTGGCCTTGACTGAGCTGGGTTGCTCCCTTTTATACTGATGATCCAGTTGGAGCATGCCCAGCAGGGTTGAGGGGGCGTCGCTTCCTCTGCCCAGAATACAGGGTTAATCCCTCCTTGTCCAGTGTGGGGCAAGTACACCTCATCACAGTCATTTTAAGTTAACAAGTTACATTTTTCGTTTTCTTTTTGTATTGTGATGTTTGCATTGAAAAGTAAAAAATAACAAAACCTTAATAGAATACTAAACAAACCCCGGATGCCAGCGCTCAACCCCAGCACCATCACATGTTCCTCATTCATTAACCTTGAGGGTGCCAGAGCTTGCCCCCAGCACCTCCACATGTTCATTTGTTAACCCCCTGGGTGCCAGAACCAGACCCCAGCACCTCCACATGTTCCTCATTCGTTAACCCCAAGCGTACCAGAGCTTGCCCCCAGCACCTCCACATGGTCCCATTTGTTAACTCCCTGGGTGCCAGAACCCACCCCCAGCACCTCCACATGTTCCTCATTCGTTAACCCCTTGGGTACCAGAGCCTGACCCCAGCACCACCACCTGTTCCTCATTAGTTAATTCGCTCGGTGCCAGAGCCCGACCCCAGCACCACCACATGTTCCTCATTCGTTAACCCCCTGCGTGCCAGAGCCTGACCCCAGCACCACCACATGTTCCTCATTCATTAACCCCCTGGGTGCCACAGTCCAATCCCAGCATCTCAACATGTTCCTCATTCATTAACCCCCTCAGAGCCAGAGCCCGATCTCAGCAGCACAACATGTTCCTCATTCGTAAACCCCCTCGGTGCCAGAGCCGGATCCCAGAACCTCCACATGTTCTTCATTCGATAACTCACTCAATGCCAGACCCTGACCCCAGCAACACCACATGTTCCTCATTTGTCAACCCCCAGGGTGCCGGAGCCCAACCCCAGCATCTCCACTGGCTCCTCATTTGTTAACCCCCTGCGTGCCAGAGCCCGACCCCAGCACCTCCACATGTTCCTCATTTGTTAACCCCCTGGGTGCCAGAGCCCAAGGACATAGTGAGCTCATTCATTAACCTTCTTGGAGCCAGAGCCCAACCTTGAGTGCTTCTAAACGCTTTCTATTAACTCTGTTGGTGCCAAAGCCCAGTCTGAGAAACCTCCCATATGTTCCCTCTTACTCCCTGGGTGACGGACTATGGTTTCATGAGCCTCCTTGTACTCTCAACATCCTTCCCCATCAAGTGCCTCTGCACCCATTAACCTTGGTACTGTACCATTACCAGTACTGCCAACCCCAGGAAGCAAAAATCATTAGTCACACCTCCAAAATCATGAGATTGGACTGGAAAATCATGAGATTCATTCAAAGAATATATTGTTGGGGTTTTTTGTTTTTGAACTCCCCCTTACCAGTTGCGTGTGTGTCAGTGTTCCCTCTAAATTTTAACATCCATGTGTGGAATGGATTTTATGTGCACCAATATGGATGTGATGTGTGACTCATTACCTTCATATTGATGCACATAACAAAATTCATATGGCAGGGATGGGGTCAAGGGGTTCTCAGTGCGGTAGGGGGCTCAGGGCTGGGGCAGAGGGTATGGGGGGATGAAAGCTCTGGCTGGGGTTGTGGGCTCGGGGGGGGCTGGGGATGAGGGCTAATGGCTGAGGGAGGGGGCTCAAGACTGAGACAAAAGGCTGGATGCAGGGATGAGGGCTACGACTGGGAATGAGGGTTCTGGGGCGGGGTCAGGGATGAGAGGATTGGGGTGTGGGATGAGGCTCAGGGCTGGGGAAGAGGGTTGGGGTGCAGGGGGCTGCAGGCTCTGAGGTGGGGACAAGGATGAGGGGTTTGGGATGCAGGCTGCCCCCAGCTCTGTCTCATCGCAGTAGCTCAGGGCTGGGGGACAGGCACCTACCCCCAGCCATGGCAGCTCCAGCGGGGCTATGCTGGATCAAGGGAAGGGCTCCTGTCACTGGCAGGTCCAGCGGACCTGGGCCGGAGTCCTCTCCCCCATCCACGCCAAGTCTGGGGTGGATCTGCGCTGGTGCGAGCAGGGACGGGCGCCTCTCCTGGCCACAGCAGGTCTGTGCTGGGGCCGGCAGTTTTGGTCCCTGTTGCAGGAGCTCTCACCCCCACATCTGCCAGCCCCCTGCCTAGCAATTAATTCTGCCCCCCCACCCAGCCCACCCCTCAACAACTGTTCAACCCTCACCCCCATCAATTCAGTAACCCTCAATGCGGTTCCCAGCCCCCCATCAGTTCAACCCTCCCTCAGTGCACACCCCTGCCCTTACTGAGGTTCTTCACCCGCCTCTCCGAGGCTGGAGTGGGCAGCTCTTCCCTCTTCACCTGCCTCTCACCAGGCCAAGTGCTGCAAGCAGGACCGGTGCTAGAGTTTTTTGCGCCCTAGGCACACGGCCATTTCGCTGCCCCGCACGCCGCTCCCGCGGCTCCGGTGGAGCTGCCGCAGCCATTTCTGCAGAGGGTCCGTTGGTCCGCGGCTCCGGTGGAGCTGCCGCAGCCGTGCCTGCGGGAGGTCCACCGGAGCCGCGCGGGACCAGCAGACCGTCCACAAGTATGCCTGCGGCAGCTCCACCAGAGCCACAGATCAACGGACCCTCCACAGGCATGACTGCGGCAGGTCCACTGGAGCCACCTGCCGCCCTCCTAGCAAAATGCCGCCCCCTGAAAATCCTGGCACCCTAGGCGATTGTCTAGTTTGCCTCAATGGAAGCGCAGGCCCTGGCTACAAGGAGAGGGGAGAAGCACTGTCCTATCCTCATTGCTCACAGTAGGGGAGGGGAGAATGGGGCAGAGCCCACCTGAACTGCTAGGCTCTTTGCTCCCTCCTCCACTCCCCTCTCCCCCCAGTGAGAATGCCTTTAGGTTGCTATGGGAAGGGGGAAGGCAACTCTGCCTGCCATAGCTCTGATTGGTGATTCTGCACAAGGAGGCAGGCAAGTGGGGTAAGAAATCAGAGGGCTCAAATTTGCCAGAGGACTGGAGCTTCTTGTGCCAGTGGTCACCACCAGAATGGCTTCAGCCCTGGCCAAAATCCCACCATCGCAAAAACATCATGAGAGCTGGCAGCATTGCATTACTCTGACCAAAGTGCTCCTTCATCACCCTGCCCCCCTACATTTCACCACAGCTGCCAAGTTTTGTTAAGCTTTATGTGAGATTTTATGCATGTTATATAATGAACCCATATTTGGCAAAGCTAAGTGAGACCCTACACTCCATTTGATGGCATTTCTCTGACTGTCTGTCTGCCTGTTGGTCTGGATGTAACATAATAACTTTTGAACACTGCAGCCAATCACTTTCAAAATTTCAGGGAAAGTTCTAGGCATCAGTGGGCACAATTCTACTGATTTTGTTGAAAATTAGAAAATTGGAAAAGCCATTTGAGGGACCTTTAAAGACAGGCAAACAGTCAGAGAAATGCCATCAAATGGAGTGTAGGGCACACTCCTCTTTGAGTTTTGACTTTCACCTTCCACTGCTCCCCAACCTCCATTCTGAGTACCTGGTTCCCCCCTTTCACTGCTCTCCTTCCTCCACTCCCTCCCTCCCTGCTCTGGGGTGCTGCTGATTATCCCATCCACATTCTCCCACTCTCCTCTCTTGGGTCCCCACTTTCTCCCCTTGGTCCCTGCTTCCCCGCTAGAAACCCTCTTTCTAATGCTCTCTTAGTTGTGGGGGGAGGGGGAGAACCAGGGACCCAGAGCGGGGAATGTGTGGGTGGAGAAGCAGGGACCTGGATGCGGGATGAGAGTGGAGTAGGAAGAAAGCAGGACCCCAGAGGGATGTGGGAGAGAAAAAGGAGATGGTGGTGAGGGTGTGGAAGCGGTGACCTAGGGAACTACAGCTCATCTTATATAAGCAACGAAGTGTGCGACCCTTTAGATTGTACAAAAAAGAGAGATACAGAGCCTCTGGCATGGGGAAGGGGAAAATGGGAGGCTACACAGAGCTCTAGCATGCAGGAGGTGCGGTGGGGGGGGGGCCTGCAGGGATTCCCTAAAATGGAGAGAGGGTAGCACACAGGGAGCTTGGGGGAGACTGGAGAGATTGGAGGTGTCCCAGTGTAAGCAATGAGCGTAGACTATAGAGTAACAAACCAAGTGATTCTCTAGTCATGTTGGCAAATTATTTGTATATGACCCTAAACTTCAGCTTACCCTCAACACACCCTACCCCAAGCAACGGCAGGGGCAGGATACAGAGCTGCACAGATCATGGCAGGTGTGGTGGGGCCAATAGGATGGAGTCCTGGGGAGATGCCAGGCTACATGTGTAGGTAAGTTCCAGAGGGGGTCGGAAGTTGTGGTCGAGTGGGTGCTGTCTGGTGTGAGGGGGTCCAGAGGTGGATGAGAGAGTCCTAGAAGATATCTGAAGATGACAGAGACTGGAACTGCTGAAGAGTGTGTGCAGTGCTAGATTAGGTGGATGCTGTTTGCGGGTAGCTGGGTGCAGAGGAAGCTGAGAGCTGGTGGCTGGTAGTTAGCTGGGGCTGGAAGGCTGGCTGGGAGGAAGGGAGGGTGCTAGGGAGACTGGCACCAGTACTGGACCCCTCACCTTTTCCCTTGTGCCTGTTACCACTGCTACCATCCGGTCCTTCCTGCTGTGATCCAGGGAGGAGGGAAGTGAGGCCGCATGGCTGCCTGGCAGAGCAGCTGCCACAACAACCTCTGGTGGTCCATAACAGCAACTGCAGCTGTCCCTGCAGCCCAGCTGGATGTGTGACAATGCATCTGGGCTGCCGAAACCCAGGCAGGGCTGCCAGGTGCATACCAGGCAAGGTGCATTACACAGGGAAGCCCTGTTTCACTGTATGCAGATACTGCACAGCTCCCTTCTTTTCTTCCAGTAGGCTTTAGTCTCATACACTCCCTCCGTCTCATATACTGAAAGAATTTCTTACTTGTTTTTATGTATTAGGCTCTAACAATCCCTCTCAGCTCCCCTAATTTCCATCTTAACATTTTACCTTCTGTCATTTTTGCTCCATTTTATTGGCTGTATTCGGGTTTTCTGAAGGATACTTGTTTGTCTTGAATAATTTCCTGAACCTTTCCATTTAACCATTTTATTCCACTCCACCATCACCCCCTTCTGTTCCCTTTCTTCTTTAGGGATACATACCCATATCTTCTGAGATCTTGTATGGTTGCTTAGGCATTCTCCATGTGGTCTAAGGATTTTAATTCCTTCACTTTTGAGGAGGTTCCCTGTTTTTTAAAACTTCTATCTAAAGTGTTAAAACAGCAGAGAATCCTGTGGCACCTTAGATCTAAAGTGTTGTGGCACTGTGCAAATTTTGGGGACATTTCTACCTCAAGGAACTGTTGAACTTAATCATATCATGCCATCTATGTCTTTGTGGCTCAGCTATAGTTAGGTGTTGAACCATCTGTGACCCAGAAGTCCATGGGTGTTTCACTGCTCTTGTCAACAATTCTTGTCAGGTCTGACAAACTACACTTAACACACTGTTGTCATGATATTATACCCAAACGGTGGCATGTAACATATCATCGGAAAACTAACTCACTGATCATTAATATTCTTGTGTGATATATGCACGGGATGTGTACAGAGAGATAAAGTGGGTGAAGTAATATCTTTTATTGGACTAACTTCTGCTGGTGAGAGAGACAAGCTTTCAAGCTGATCCAAAGCTCTTTTTCAGGTCGTGTGTACAGTTATGGATATGTGCTAGAATTATGGTCTGAAAATGTGTTTGGTAAGCAATGCATAGGTCCAGTTTGCCTTAAATACACATTTCTTAATCTGATTGTTTGACCAGCCTAGTCGTCAGGAAGAGACAATGAAGGCATATTTGCATAAAAAGTAAACAAAGCCATCAACCTAGTGAGTGGAGGAGACAGCCTCTTGCAGTGATCTGAACCTTAAATGATATGCAACTGAATCACCTGATTGTATATTATATTACTGCATTATAAATGCGAGGGGAAAGACAGGTCAGTGGTTTAAGCATTGGCCTGCTAAACCCAGGGTTATGAGCTCAATTCTTGAGGTGGCCACTTAGGGATCTGGGGCAAAAATTGGTCCTGCTAATAAAGGCAGGGGGCTGGACTCAATGACCTTTCAGGGTCCCTTCCAGTTCTAGGAGATTGGTATATCTCCAATTATTACCCTTATTACCTATCAATAACATCTTTTGATGAAAGTCTGAGACACACTAATAATTAGTATCATTGTGAAAAGCATGCATTAACACTATCTGAGTGTAAGCAGAGTCAGGAAGAGCATTACCCTGACATCTGATGGTGAATTGAGGGAGTGTGGAAAGAATTCCAAGAATTTCAAAGGGTGTGGAAAGATTTGCATTGGTATCCACCTCACACTTAGCATAAACCCACAGCAGCTTGGGATGGTGATTTTAACAGCTCTGGGATCCCCAATTTCTTTGTTATGGGTGCAGGAGAAAAGAAAGTTTGTCACCCTGATTGTGTGAATGGGGAGCTGTGGACTGCTTTTGTGACAGAAGTGACTCAACCTCAGTTGGTGGTACTTGCTAAACATGGGACAGGGGTTCCAAAACCTATGAATTGAGAGAGGTTGGGGCAGGTATCTGTGCCTGGGGTGTAGTTGCCTTGTGGAGCCAGAAGCACCAGTTCCACCCCTCCTCTCTCCACTGTGGAATGTCTCAGAGTTGATTTTTTTCCCCTTAAGACTCTAGATACAGGTTGCTGAGCTGAACTCACTTTGGGCTAATGGTGCACTAGCACTCATGGGGCTCCCCTACTATGTGCTGAGATCACTAAGAGCTGAAATCATAAAAGAGCTGAATTACTGAGCTGGGAGCACTGAGTGCTGTGCTAACTAGTGGGGGAGCCTGCGAGCTATACTGCAGAACAGAGCACTGCGTAGAGTGGAGTAGTTTGTGGGGATGGCTGAGCGGACCACAGGACAGCTGGTGGAGCGGAGCGGCTGGCAAAGCGGAGTAGCTGTGGACGTGTGGAAGCCAGAAGCAGTTTGCAGGGAGAACTGGAGCAGCTCACGAGGCAGCTGGTGGAGTGGAGCAGTTTGTGAGGATGGCTGAGGAGCAGAGCAGAGTGGAGCGGCTGGTAAGGCGGAGCAGTTGTGGAGAAGGTGGAGCAGAACACCAGAGATGCAGGGCAGTTGGCCCTGGAACACGTAAGGTGCCCCTTTCACCAGGCTGGGGGAGGGACCTCTACAGATAGACTCTTGATTCTGGGGTGGCATTGACCAGAGACTTTTGGGTTGTTGGACTTTGGAGTGATTGGACTTAAGACCCTAAGGGAAAAGGACACTGCCAAATGTACTTGGGGTGTGGGTTTTTCTGTTTATGGTTTGTGTTATAACTCTGTTGTGTGTTGTATTTCTCCAAAGGGATGCCGCATTGATTCCTTCCTTTATTAAAAGGTTTTGCTACACTCAGACTCCGTGCTTGTGAGAGGGGAAGTATTGCCTCCTAGAGGCGCCCAGGAGGGTGTGGTATGTAAGTGTCCCAGGTCACTGGGTGGGGGCTCGAGCCGGTTATGCATGGTGTTATTGAAACGGAAGCCCTGGATACTGAACCCGGCCCTTGTTGCTGCCAACTCAGAGGGGCAGAAGGGTTACATGAGAAATTATGGACACTTATTGATATTATGCTTTCCTCTACACAGGAAGAAACAGATTTTCTCCCAGACAAGAGAGAAAGGAGCATTGTTGAATCAAAACGATGGAAGGCTTCATTTTACATACAAATCAGCATGAGAGGAACAGCCCAAGGTCATCCTGCCCCTTGAAACAAGGTCCACGAATCCTGAGAAATATAAGGGGAAACAGAGCCATTTTGGCATCTTTCACCTAGGAAGACAAGGGAAATCAGTACCTTGTACATCTGTGGAAGGTCCTGACTGAGGGAAAGTCAGCCATAACTGGAAAGACTGGTAAGAAAGCTACCTTGAGCCAAGGCTGTAACTCATTAAGCCTTAGCCATTAGAAAGCATATTTTTACTTTTATTTGCTTGAAACCATTTTTGTCTTCATCACCTGTACCTAAACTCATTTAACACCTCACTCTTGTTGATTAAACTCATTTTACTTTTAATCTAAACCAACCCAGTGCTCTGTTTGAATTGAAGTGATTGTTAACTCCAGATTAATTAATTGTGCTTTTCTCTCTTTAAAGGAGCAATGCATCTTATTATTCTCTGAGTTTCCAGGAGAAGGTAGTACACTTCTCACAGCAGATGACTTTAGGGAAATTTGGGAGTGTGTATTGGAGTTAGCTTGCAAGCAGTAACCAAGAGTGATGGAGACTAGGACTGAGCTGTTGTATTATAGGCAGGCTGTTGGAGTCAGAGAGCTGAACAAGCACTGCACAGTATACAGATGCTCGGAGAACTGCATGTTTGTCTGCTGGTGTCTGGGCTGTGAGCCACAGCAGCAGAGCATTTAACACATCCAGGGTTGTACAGCGCAGGGTGACACAACCTCTCTCACTGGTCAGAGCTGAACCCCAAAATGTCATAGGAATTTCTCTTACTTAGAATTAAACTGAGACTAGCCTCTCTTCATGGTTGCTCTGACACTAGCTGTCCCCAAGAAGCAACTGTTTAAACTGTTGAGAAATTGCTTGTAAACTTGGTCTCATTGTGACATCTGAGCCATTTATATGTGGATAGCTGAAGTCATCCATTAGTATAATTATTTCAGACTTCGTTGTCTCTTTGACCTGCCAATCCTCTGTCCTCTACAACCTATTCTGTCTTCTCCAAATAGTGCTCAGCCAGCTATTACAGTGTCCCACTGATTTGCTGTCCTATCACACCAAGCTCCTCCTTACAGCCAGGCATTCCAGTTTGCCTGTTTTGGCTTTTAAGCTTCTCACATCAGTATGCAGATTCATAACATTTTAACTTTTAGCTATGTACCTACTTTTAAACTCCATAAACTGATACCCTCTTACTTTCTCCAGATTTACCAATGTGATCTCAAGCAGACCCTACTCCAGCTGTAATTTCTGTTCTTATCTTTTCCCAGATAAAAAGTTACTAGAAGTGTCTTTGTCTGACCCATGTGATCATCAGCACCTGTCATTAACTTCCCTTCAGCTTCTATCTTAAATAATCCCTCAAACCCCATTTTCTGTGCCAATATGCTGGTCCAACTTTTGTCCCAGAACAGAAGGTTTTAAAAATGGTGATCCTAATTTAACTAAGGCCTGGTCTACACTGGGGAAGGGGGCGGTGTCGATGTAAGATACGCAACTTCAGCTACGGGAATAACTACGTATCTTATTCCAACTTACCTCCCATCCTCATAGCACACGATCGCAGGCCGCAGCTCCCCCGTCAACTCTGCTACTGCCGCTCACTCCGGTGGAGTTCCGGAGTCGACAGGGAGCGTGTTTGGGGATTGATACTTTGCATCTCAGCGAGATGCGATATATCGATCCCCGATAAATCGATTCCTACCCGCCAATATGGCGGGTAATCTGGACGTACCCAAAGCAACTCATAAAAGCATAAAAACTCATAAAAACATGCCTCTGACAAAGTGGGTATTCATCCACGAAAGCTTAGGCTCCAATACTTCTGTTAGTGTATAAGGTGCCACAGGACTCTTTGTTGCTTTTTAGGGAAAATGAAGACAGATGATTCTAAGTCTTCTCAACGGAAGGGGATAAAGAGGATTATGAAGCAAAGCTGGAAAAGTGCTGCAAATATCAGCAATGAATGAAGGACAGGAAGGAACAAGAAAGGGGAAATTAAAGGAAAGCACCACATGGTGAGAATAGCAATAGGAACTTCACACCAGACAGCAGTATAGAACTCCATGGCATTAGGGAAGGTAGTTATGGAGCAGAGAGATGGATGATGCAACACAAAGTGGGGAGGGATTAGTGATCACAGTGATTAGTGATCACCTGAGGCTTTTTAGTATCCCTAGACCTTAGGAACCATTTCTTCAAAATCCTGTTTGGAAGAGACACTCAACTACCACTGAAGAGAGACAGTGTGATCCCCGCAACGATGTCCTTCCTGGTTCTGCTGCTTTGTCTGCTTCTGTCAGCATTAGTTACTCATGCACACAGGGACATCCTTCAGGAAGAGGAATATTAGATCTTTTATGTATCTCAGACAGATAGAGAGAAAGAGAGAAGAGGAAAAGCAGAAAGAGGGCCCAAGACAGACTAGAAATAGAAATAATAAAGAAATGGGACTGACTCAGACAAAGTGAGCGACCCCGTGAAAACTGAAAGATGAGGTGTTATAATTCTGCCGCAACACAGAAGAGCTCTCTTGTTCTTAGAAATGGTTTAACCTTCTCAGATGTCATCCCTTGCTCTGAAACCAGCTGGTCAAGCTCTTGTAATAGTCATCAGCTGCCTTGGGAAGGATCAGATTCCTGGGATATGGTGCTTTCAGCTCTTTATATTCAGGGCTTGAACACCAGAGTCAAAAGGCCTGCTAACATCTTTATGAAGAGGAGTTTCATTCCAGTGCCCCTGATTTGAAAGACGCCGTGTTATTTATTCAGATAACAAATACCATGCTGCTCTTCAGGGAGACCACGAGGACAGTGCTGACAAAACCCCAACAGGGGACTATCAGACAGACACACTGATAATAGGAAGCTAGCTAGGCAGAGTAAAGCTTGAAGAATGGGCTAAGGAACATTAACAATACTCTGAAGATACTGCTCTTTCTGTAGCTGAGTGGTCTAGGCAAATCATTTATATAAGGAGCAGGGTTTCACTTGTGTACAAAATGATCTGATTTTGACCAATATTTTGCTATCTTTCTCCCATCCTCTCCTCAGTATAACAGTGCTTGAAACAGCCATGACTGCAATGCCTGTGAGTTTCTGTCACTGTGGACACTTTCTCTTGTATTCTCAGAGTTGAATAGTTTATTGATATCCTCTCAAACTGCAGAGTCCACATCACTGAACTTATCACACACAGTTTTTACATGGATCCTAGCGGCACCCTGCATTTTGTGAACGCTGCTCTCAGAACAGACAGAAGTTTGAAGGTGATTAAAAGAACCTGTGAAAAAGAGAGTAGCTACAGAGACCATTTGCAATAACTTCTATAGAAGTTATCAGCAGTCAGCCACATAAAGTGGCTGCAGGGAGGCAACCATAGCTCCCAGAGGGCTGTTCTTTCCAGGTACATGTCCATTATGAGAGGATAAAGTACAGGTCCCACAAATATGGGTCAGATAAATTGTAAATCATCTTAGTCAGTTACAGATCTGTTCTCCCTAGCAGTGCCTACTGAGCTACAACTGGCAAAGACATGAGTTCAACAAAGATACATACATACATTTTCTGGGTGCCAATGTTCATTGTCAGGGAGCCTGTTCCATTCCCTAATTGTGCCCTGCAGTAACATTAGCTCACTGCTGCAGCTCACACTTTCCTTGCAAAGATGGAGCTCAGATGAAATCAGGAACTAAGAACAAATGGACATAAAATCAATAACTTGTGCTGAATTATTTATCTCCATGAACTATGAATAAAACTGCAAGTAAACCTGAGTCCCATCTTTAGAACAGTCTTCTCAGGAGACTTCCCTGGATGGGAGTCGAACTGTCTGTTGCAGATTTACCTGCAGATTCTCATTAATACCAACATAAATCTCAGATGCTGAAATCAGATCTGCATATCTAGGCCATTCCGCCACCCACAGGCCAGTGAAAGCTCATTTTTTGACTAGCAGCAACCAACTCTTACATCCCACTGCCCCATCTACAGGGAGGCAACGAAAAGCCAGAGATGGGGTCAGATTAGAACAATTTCAGTGTGGCAGAGGGTAGGGCAGCTGGGAAGAGGCCATCTGAAGGGGGGGGAAACTGGGTTTATGCCCTTTTTCCCTTCTTTATTACAGATACACTAGGCCTGAAAGGTATAAGACTTTTTTCCACTTTTATTTTTTAATGTAAGGAATTCAGGGCTTATCTACTGTGTTTTTTCCTGGAAGAATCTATTGATGACTGAAGCGCGAGTAGGTTTATGACATCAGGGAAACCACTGAGGAGAAAAGCAGTGTGTTTTAGATTCAGAACACTCTGTCTCTTTAATAAAGAGCTGAGAAAGTTCTCAGTCAAAATCTGAGTGTCATCCAAAAGATCTTACATCAAGAAAAGGGCACATTAAACTTGATACTCCTGATAACTCCCAGGTAAAAAAAGCCCTGATTTCTCAAACTCATGGTTCATTGACTCGAGTCCCACTGACTTTGGACTTACACTGCAGTGTAGATATACCCCAAGAGCACTTGGAAGTTGGATTCTGAAGCCTGGAGTCCTGTGGCTCTATGTTTATTGGAGGTTAGCATTTGAATACATTTGTTTATAGTTAAAAAAAAAAATACAAAGTGGGGAAAAAAGGTTTCGCCTGCTGCATTCACCTTGACATCCCAGGAAGGATTCAAAGGCTATTCTAGGTTGTTATTTAGTGCAAATCTACTTTGCCTTTGGATCTACAAATTTGTACTTCAAGATTCTGGGTCCCATAAATAGCCAGCAAAATGCAACCACATTTTAGTTTTAAAAATCCGAGTAATGGCTTTGCAGGGCAAAATTCTGAATGTAGCAATGCTACTGGTGAATTTACAGACTGCAATGATCTCAAAGCAGGGAAGAACCTAATGGATTGAAGAGAAGCATGAATTTAGGACTCTCCAGGAAACTGCCAAACTTGGAAAGCTACACTTGTCAGTGGAGTGGAAGCAAAAAAGCAACGAACTGATTAAGGACTAATTTATGCTGCACTTGGCTAAGACCTGGGCTACAGGAGGAAGTTTACCAACAAAACTGTACTGGCATAAGCCCCTATGTGGATTATTCCAAACTATGTATTCCCAAGGGGAGCTATACCAATATAATTATACTGGTACAGTTCTGCTGGTAAATTTCCCCATGTTGACAAGCCCTAAGCACTGCCTAAGGAAAAGAGGGGGCTAGGACATGCTAATTATCAATACGTATGTATTTCTAGAACAGGGCTTGGCAACCTTTGGCACGCGGCTCGCCAGGGTAAGCACCCTGGCGGGCCGGGCCAGTTTGTTTATCTGCCGTGTCTGCACATTCAGCCGATCGTGGCTCCCAGTGGCCGCAGTTCACCGCTCCAGGTCAATTGGGGTGGCGGGAAGCGGCGCGGGCTGAGGGATGTGCTGGCCGCTGCTTCCCGCCACCCCCATGGGCCAGAAGCGGCGAACCGTGGCCAGTGGGAGCCGCGATCAGCCAAACCTGAGGACGCGGCAGGTAAACAAACAGGCCCGGCCCTCCAGGGTGCTTACCCTGGCAAGCTGCATGCCAAAGGTTGCCGACCCCTGTTCTAGAATATGCCAGACAGATATTTATACCGCATTCCTCACAGTAGTAAAAGTTCCTTCCAGGAATGCACGAAACAACATGACTAGCACTTGTCCTGTACAGTTAATTCTCTCTCTCACCCTCTCCCCAGGAGGAAAGCTGTGTATACAATAAAATCTTTTGTTCAAGTATTTTCTTTTTCTTTTTTTTTAGTAAATTATATGTCCATGCTGCTCTGTGTTTATATGACAGAAGACAGCTCAAAGAAATGCACTTGGACTTGGGATAAAAGGACTGAGGTTTGTGGTGATCTTTCGTTCCTGTAGGAGCTCGTTACACAGTCTTGGACAGGCCTCTGAGAAAGCTGTCTCATCCATGGATTAGTTTATGCTTGTAGTGAGGGCTCTATTAGGCCAGAAGATCAGAGTGTTGATCTCTGTCTTCATCCTGGAGCTTCAGGCTCTTTTAGGTATGTTGAGTGCCTTTATGATAACAAGCAAGATTTTGACCATAACTCACTATTCTTTGGGAAGCTAATGCAGAGAGAGGACAGGTCTGATGCACTTGTGGTAGCCAGTGTTGCTGAGGAGATGTGCTGCAGAGTTCTGTACTAGAAGTAGTTTCACAAGGAGATGGCTTCATGTCCAGGTATATCACATTCTTGTAGTCCAGATGAGAGGGGATGAATGTGTGTATAAATCAGGCCAGGTTATTGTTCATCAGGATGGGACAGAGCGCTCTACCCAACCAGAGACAGACAGTACAGAATGCTGCTGGCAGATGTTGCTATGTAAGAGCTCAGCATTTTCTTAAATTATGGACTGAATTTACCAGTTGTGGGTGTGTGCCTTCAACCAGAGGAGACTGCACTGCAGCAGCAAACTCCGCACAGGGCTTTTCTCTGTAACAAGCATCACCCCCATCTGGCTCCATTTCAGCTTCAGCCAGCTGTTCTTCATCCATGGGCTGATCTTATCCAAGCAATGTAATATCCTGGACAAACCTTATGGAATTAAGATAAACTTTACTGAATAAAGGTTAATACTTTTGGGGTACATTGTATTGAAAATGCAATTGTTTAATTGTTATTGTAGGACTGTACGTAACTTTTCTAGGAACTTCAAAGGACTTTGGGGACAGTGCATGTAAAGTCAATTTCCTTGGGGGTGAAGGGAATACAAATGACCTGTTCCTGCTCCTGGAAACTCCAGATCAAAGACCCGTCAACTGTATAAAGGGTGGACTAAACATGGTATGAGTGTTCTTTTCTGAGCTGAAGTTGTGATGAATTGTGACCACAAAGGAAACCCATTAGATGGGGTGCTGAATGACTGCTCCTGTCAGAGCCCATGTTAGGGTTGTGGGATTCTCTGGTAAGCTTATTAGCATGTGTATAGGTTCTTTTATTGTTTGAAGGTATTTTTTTCAGTAGTACTTTTACCTTAAGAATAAAATAGGCTTGCATAGGAAGTGCTGTGTGGCATCTAACAGCTGTAGCTATTACACTGTTAACTGTCTTTAAAGAAAAAGCAAGAAGGTATCCTTGGGCAACCTGCCTGTGGGGAATAACACTGTGACAGCAGGGAACTGTGCAGCTTGGAAATACCCCAATCAAAAGGAAGAGACACACAGATCTCCCATCCAGGAAAGGCAAGAGCTGGGGAGTTGGAAGCCTGAGAGTGGGTGCCCTTTTTGATCCACACTTGGGAAATATAGGTGCAGTTGCCCTGAACTGACATCTTCAACCAGAGGAGACTGCACCACCGCTGCAAACTCCTCATAGTGTTTTCCTCTGCCACCAGTATCACAGACTTGTGGCAAGGTTTCAGCTTCATCTGGCTGTTCTTCAGCCATGAGCTGATCTCATCCAAGCACTGGGCCATCTTGGTGATAGTGAACCATTTGCATGTAGTGAAGGATAAATAGAGGCATGTGGCATCTGCATATTGTTGGCTCTTTATTGCACAGCCTCTAACCAGTTTATCTGGTGGCTCCATGTGGATGCTGAATAAGACAGGAGAGAGATTGGCCCTTTTGGCTACATCCCTCCATGAATTAAAATGGTTTTAGTATGTTCCCCTGGACTCTGCCACTTCTCTCAGGCAGGACAGCAGTACCTCATAGTCAACAGCTTGCATACTGCAGAGCAGTCCATGAGAATGATAATAGATGTCTGCCCTTCAGACACCAAGGAGAGAGACAAATTATTTAGGGAGGCATAAGGGTTCGAAGTTCAGCAAAGAGCTAACTAGCTGTTTTAGACTTTGGTATTTAGTCTCCCCTAGGGAAGTGGTGAAAGCTTTGTCATTTCAAAAACTCAGCACTGGACTGGACACAGCACTAGTGAATACCCTAAGGAGAGTTCGGCCCAGCTAGAGCAGTAGGGATGGACAAGCGGCTGACCTAAATAATAGAGCTTTTCTGTCTCTAACGTCTATAAAACTGTCTGTCAGATTCCAGACGTGTGCTGGGAGCTTTAATGAACGAACAGGCTCCCCCTGAGCTGCCACAGGCTCCTCTGTCTTGTGCTGGTTAGCAGGGTTCCAGCCAGCAGGGAGGACGGCTCACCTGAGGCACGGAGGCCCCACTCACCAGGACCTCTGTGCTCCTCCAAACAGCTATAGCCATCTTTCCTGTCATAAACCCTACCCCAGATTGCTCATGATGGGCCAAGGAGGGAAGTGACGCAAAAGGGAAAGAGTTACAGCAATACAACCACATAGTCAACTTAGCCATGAGCACAGCACTGTGTTTCTATTTAAAAATTTACTTTTCTTAAAAAATAAAGAAAATATAATTAATTTTTGCTTCATCTCTGGCAGAACAGAGGAGGGATCTGATTGAGGTGGAGGGTGGTGGTCTAGCAGATCAAATCTGGGAGAGCATTCACATGTAGGGGCAGTGTGACAAAAAACAATGTTATGGCAGAAGACAGACAGGGTATCAAAGCTTGCATCTTAATTAAAGATGACTGTAAAGGACAAAGGGGTTACTTAGTAGAAGCAGTGCTTGTTTTCTGCATGTCTTCCTTTCGCAGACCTCTACTGTAAGAGTTATCTAAGGCAGTGGTTCTCAAAGCTGGTCCGCTGCTTGTTCAGGGAAAGCCCCTGGTGGACTGGGTCGCTTTGTTTACCTGCTGCGTCTGCAGGTTCGGCCAATCACAGCTCCCACTGACCGCAGTTCACCGCTCCAGGCCAATGGGGGCTGTGGGAAGCGGCGTGGGCCGAGGGATGTGCTGGCCACCCTTCCTACAGTCCCCATTACCACAGTATTCAACCACCTCAATCTCAAATGTATTTGTGAAGGACGTGGGAGCTGCCTGTAATATTTTATGAGTAATATATATCCAGCATAATGTTGCAATCATGTAGGGAGTTAATTCCAACAGGAGCTAACCACATGTAAGCCAGAAAGCTGACAATCTCAGATGACCCAATCAAATGCAGGCACAGACGCTGACTTTTCTTTTGCCCAGTGAGTGCTCCACCTCTTCCCACCCCTGCTCCAGCCCTCCTCCGAGGCCCTCCCTGCCCGCTGCTCGCTTCTCTCCAACCCCTACCCCAAGAACTTCCCACCAGCCGTTCGCTTACTGGCGGCCAGCCCCAGAGCCCCATCAAACAGCTGATTGGCGGCCAGCCCCAGGGCCATAGAATCATAGAATATCAGGGTTGGAAGGGACCTCAGGAGGTATCTAGTCCAACCCCCTGCTCAAAGCAGGACCAATCCCCAACTAAATCATTCCAGCCAGGGCTTTGTCAAGCCTGACCTTAAAAACCTCTAAGGAACGAGATTCTACCACCTCCCTAGGGAACCCATTTCAATGCTTCACCTCCCTCCTAGTGAAAAAGGTTTTCCTCATATCCAACCTAACCCCCCCCACTGCAACTTGAGACCATTACTCCTTGTTCTGTCATCTGGTATCACTGAGAACAGTCTAGATCCATCCTCTTTTGGAACCCCCTTTCAGGTAGTGGAAACAGCAGCTATCAAAATCCCCCCCTATTCTTCTCTTCTGCAGACTAAACAATCCAGTTCCTCAGCCTCTCCTCGTAAGTCATGTGCTCCAGCCCCTAATCATTTTCGTGGCCCTCCGTTGGACTCTTTCCCAATTTTCCACATCCTTCTTGTAGCGTGGAGCCCAAAACTGGACACAGTACTCCAGATGAGGCTCACCAATGCGAAATAGAGGGGAATGATCACGTCCTCGATCTGCTGGTCAATGCCCCTACCTAAACAGCCCAAAATGCGTTAGCTCCTGGTAACAAGGGCACCTGTGACTCATATCCAGCTTCTCTCCACTGTCACCCCAGGTCCTTTCTGCAGAACTGCTGCTCGCCACTCAGTCCCTAGTCTGTAGCAGTGCATGGGATTCTTCCACCTAAGTGCAGGACTCTGAACTTGTCTTTGCCTGAAACCTCATCAGGTTTCTTTTGGCCAATCCTTTAATTTGTCTAGGTCCCTCTGTATCCTATCCCTACGCTCCAGCATATCTACCACTCTCCCAGTTTAGTGTCATCTGCAAACTGCTGAGGGTGCAGTCCACGCCATCCCCAGATCATTAATGAAGACATTGAACAAAACTGGCCCAGGACCGACCCTGGGGCACTCCCCTTGATATTGGCTGCCAATAGACATGATCACATACCCATTTAGCCTCAACAATCTACCCAACTTTCTATCCACCTTACAGTCCATTCATCAGCCCATACTTTAAATGCCGGCAAGAACCCTGTGGGAGACCATATCAAACTTTGCTAAGTTAAGGAATAACATTTCCACTGCTTTTCCCTAATCATAGAGCCAGTTTTTTCATCTAGAAGGCAATAGGTTAGTCGGGCTTGACTTTCCCTTGGTGAGTCCATTGATGTTCTGATCACTTTCCTCTCCTCTAAGTGCTTCAGAATTGATTCCTTGAGGACCTGCTCTATGATTTTTCCAGGCACTGAGGTGAGGCTTACTGGCCTATAGTTCCCCGGATCCTCCTCCTTCCCTTTTTTAAAGATCGGCACTACATTAGCCTCTTTCCAGTCATCCGGGACCTCTTCCAATCACCATGAGTTTTCAAAGATAATGGTCAATGGCTCTGCAATCACATCCGCCAACTCCTTTAGCACCCTCAGATGCACACATCCAGCCCATGGACTTGTGCTCGTCCAGGTTTTCTAAATAGTCCCGAACCACTTCTTTCTCCACAGAGGGCTGATCGCCTCCTCCCTATGCTGTGCTGGCCAGTGCAGTAGTCTGGGAGCTGACCTTGTTCGTGAAGACAGAGGCAAAAAAAGCACTGAGTACATTAGCTTTTTCCACATCCTCTGTCACTAGGTTGCCTCCCTCATTCAGTAAGGGGCCCACACTTTCCTTGACTTTCTTCTTGTTCCTAACATACCTGAAGAAACCCTTCTTGTTACTCTTAACAGTTCTTGCTAGCTGCAACTCCAAGTGTGATTTGGCCTTCCATGGACCCACTGTCACGGTTGGTGTTTTTTCTGTGGGTGCTTGAGCCTCGAGCACTCACATGCCTATGAATGCAGGTGTCATTTACTTTTGAAGTGCACCTCACACTATGCTGTGTTTTCACGTGGGAAGAGGAATTCCAGGTGGAAAACTGAAACAGAGAACATGAGGGTGGACAAAAAACACAGGTCCTGAAGCAAAGGGGAGAGAGAGGCAGAAACTGCTGGGCAAGACTGAACCAGTCGGGCTTACTGAGTAATCACGGTGGGTACAGGTGGGGTCTATAACTCAGGGTCCCAATCTGGGAGTGGGAGAATCACAGGATTCCACCTCAAGGCACGTGAAATCAAGAGGCTTGTCACTTGGAGAGATTAGCGAGGGGTCAAGATCCGGCTAACACTGAATGGAGGCAGTATTTATCCTCACAAGCCACAAGGGCAGTGCTATTATCCTCATTATGCAGAGAGGGAACTGAGGCATAGAGACTAAGTGATATGCCCAAGGTCCCACAGGAAGTCTGTGACAAAGCAGGAAATTAACGCCAAGGCTCCAGAGCCCTACACCAGTGCCCTAACCACTGGATTATCCTTCCTCTCTAAAAAGAGCTACATTGCTTAGCACAGGGGAGGAAATGTCAGGAAAAAAAGTGTGGTTATGAATCTCTGCTAGATTATCTCCCTCCCTTTGAAGGTACCATGGTACTCAATTCACATCTGATTCTTCATGTTGATAGTCTAAACAGATCAAGCTCTTTGAATCTCTCACAGGAAGGCATTTCCTCAAGTCCTTCAATCATTTGTGGCTTTTCTCTGCACCCTCTTCAATTTTTCCAACACTTTTTTTAAAACATGGACCAAAACAGGTTTTACTGACAATCCTCACTGATGTTGACTGGGGACTTTCTCAGATGGAAGAGATGAGGGGTACAAAATCCTCTCCCTAAATTGTTTTTTAGGCATTTGAAGAAAACAGATATTAGCAAAACTTTTAAAAAATAAGTTTTGAACAGTCTGAATAAACATAATTTCCCCATTGGTAATGAGGTTTAATTATAATCATCACTCATGTAATAACGCTAACAGTTCTCCATTATTCCAGTGTCTTCCAAGAATAACAGGATAGACAATAATTGAATTTTTAATGTAAACAAGAAACAAAGAAATCTTTTTCTGAAAAACAAACAAATAGCCCTTTCAGGCCTTCTCCATGCACAGTAAAGAGGAAGAAAAGGGTAGTAACTCATTTTTCCAATCACCTTTAACAAGTCTTCTGATGATATATGAGCCAAAATAAAATCCATCTCCCTCTCCCAGGACTGAAAACACAGCTATAAATTTGATACATGCAGAGAGAAAATGGGTACAGCAAGTATAATAGAAATCATAAAATCATAGAAATGTAGGACTGAAATGGACCTCAAGAAGTCATCAAGTCCAGCCCCCTGTGCTCAGGCAAAACCAAATACACTCCCCTGGAAGCTGCTTGTCTAACATTTTCTTCAAAACTTCCAATGATGGGAACTTCACAGCCTCCCTTGGAAGCCTGTTCCACTCCTTATCTATCCTTACAGTTAGAAAGTTTTCTTAATATCTAACGCTCCCTGGCTGCAGATTAAGCCCATTACCTCTTGTGCTACCTCCAGAGGATATGGAGAACAATTGATCACAGTCCTCTTTATAACAGCCCTTCATAGATTAGGAGACTGTGATCGGGTCCCCCTTCAGTCTTCTTTTCTCAAGGCTAAACATGCCAAGTTTTTTAACCTTTCCTCATAGGTCAGGTTTTCTAAACCTTTTATCATTTTTGTTGCTCTTCTTTGGATTCTCTCTAGTCTGTCCACATCTTTTCTAAGTGTGGCACCAAGAACTGGACATGGTACTCCAGCTGAGGCCTCACCAAGCAGAGTGGGACAATTACCTCCTGTCTTATCTACGATATATCTTGTAATACACCGCAGAATAGTATTAGCCTTTTTCGCAACTGCATCACATTGCTGATAACATTCTTCAAAGGAGACAGCTGTGGTTCTCATTTATGTGCCTATGAACACAATAGCCAGCAAGTGGTTGGTCCAACCACCTGCTCTGCTGTTCACTTCTTCTCAGAGAGGTCCTCATTAGCCCAGGGAGACATTGTGAATCACTCAATAGTTACAATGTCCATATATACGAATTCTCAAATGGAAGCCTGTTTGCCGTGGTAGTGCCAGGTCCTGACCACATGCAATGAGAGGAAGGCAGCACTGGACACAGTATCCTGTCCCCAAATGAGATCTTCTCATACTCTTGATGTTTTGCCAGCTTGTCATATTAGGTCCCATGATTTTGTGGTATTTGCACGCTGCTTTCAGTCACACAAATTTCCACCTGACCTCTTTGAGACCAATTCCCTCTTCCACGCACCAGAGGCAGTTGTTCCTTGTTGAGCCACTGTTGCTTCCTTCTCTTCACCCCCGTAAGTCTCCAACTCCGTCACTGTTCTATGATCAAACCCCCCTGCAGCGAAGATAATGGGCATCTGTCTTGGTCCTGCTAAGCAGCATCACCTCCCTTTGTCTTCAGTGGTACAGTAAAAGGCTGAAGCAAGTGGGTAGTGATTATCCGAAACCCCACTATCCCGCCAGCAGGTATTGCCTGTTAGGAGAGAGTTAAGTGGGCTCTGCTAACTCATTGAGGTGGAGGCCTATTACCCCACTTTATTATACTGGCACTAGAAAAGGTTCAGAAAAGGGCAACTAAAATGATTAGGGGTTTGGAGAGGGTCCCTGTAGTAATAGCTACCTGTCCCAGTACCTGGACTTTAGCGTCCAAACTCTGGTCCTGTCCCAAACCTGGACTTTTGCGTCCAAAATTTGGGGGCTTACCTGAAACTCCCCCAAGCTCACTACCAGCTTGGATATTCTCGCTGCCACCAACTAGGACTATTGGGCGTCCTAGTATGCCCCCCGAGTCACCCCAACTTTCCCCTGGGGGACCCCCAAGACCCAGAGCCCTGGGTCTCTCTCTCTTCTCTCCCAGCTTCCCCCCCTTTCCTGGGTTAGCCGGTGCAATGCTATGCTCACCCCTTGAATACAACCGGAGAAGCAATCTAGCTTCCCCGAGGCTAGGTATTTACCTAGTCAGCTCACACAAGAAATTCCCCCTCCCTTTGTCCTATAGCCTTTCCCGTCCTGGGACAATAGGGAGGTGAGACACCGAGTTTGGGCTTTTCCCTCTCCCCTCTGCCTCACTAGAAAAGAAACTTTCACAAGGTTTAAAAAGAAAACTTTTATTAGAATAAAAAAGAAAGAAAATATAAACATAATCTTGCATTAGAGAACTCACTACAGACTCTTGCTTAATCAGAATATGAGAAACAATCTGATTTAAAGATAGCCAATTAAACCAGGCCCAACAATCCACATACATGTAAATACAACACAAGCTCCTCATAGCCGAATTGCTTTGGGTTTTGTACTCACAGATGTGTAGGAGACTTTGGAGATAAGAGCAGTTAGAAAGCTTGTTAACTCACAAGCCGAGAAAACAACAAAGACACAGCCATCCACATCTATTCATACACACAAAGCTCCCCTTAGCCGATTGCTTTGGGGTTCCTTTGTACCACAACTTTTGGCTATAAATTTGAAATAGAGATGGAGTTAGGAGGAACCTTGTTTTAGTCACAGAGAAAACAAAAAGAGAACAGCCATCCACATTATTCGTACAAGAAAGCTCCTCATAGGCCGAATTGCTTTGGGGTTCCTTTGTACTCACAGACTTTGTGATAAATATGAAATAAGATGGAGTTGGAGGAAACCTTTGTTTATCTCACAGCCGAGAAACAAAAAAGACCCCGATATATCAATTCCCGCCCTGACTTTAAACAAACCAGTTCTCTGATTTGGTCCTCTGTCAGGGTGTGGTTCCCCTTTCCAGGTAAAGAGAAACTAACCCCTACCTACCTATCATTTAGACGTTCACATCGAAGATAGAAAGAGGCTAGGCGTCTCAGCTTGGAAGAGAGGAGACAGGTGGGATTAGTAGAGAGTCCTAAATAATAGAGTGGTGTGGAGAAGTGGATAAGGAAAAAGTTATTTACTTGTTCCCATCATCAAGATAGGGCACCAAATGAATAATAGGGCAGCGGTTTAAAACAAATAAAAGGGAAGTTCTTCTTCACACAGCGGACAGTCACTTGTTTGGAACTCCTTACCTGAGGAGGTTCTGAAGGGCTTTAGGGCTGTAACAGCATTTTAAAAGAGAATCTGGATAAATTTCATGGTGGTTAAGTCCATAATATTGTGCTGGGTATTAGCCGGATGGATAAGGAGGGTGTCCCTAGGCCTCTTCTTGTCAGCGAATGGAGATGGATGGCAGGTGAGAGATCACTTGATCATTGCCTGTTAGGTTCACTCCCTCTGGGGCACCTGGCATTGGCCAGTGTCGGTAGACAGATACTGGACTAGATGGACCTTTGGTCTGACCCAGTACAGCCATTCTTATGCTCACTTGGGAATAAAGGAAGTAGAAGTGACTCTCTAGGAAGAGAGGCTTCAGTGCAGTGGTCCCCAAACTTTTCAGGGTCACAGCCTCCCTTATCCCTGGCCTTGCCCCTCCCTCAGAGCCAGGAGCAGGGCTGCAGCTCCCGGCAGGGGGGATGCACACAGGGTAAGAGGGGATGAGGGTGGGTGCTGGGCTGAAGCAGAGCTGGGAGTGGAACAAGGCTGGGTGGTGGTCCCTCCCTGCCCCTGTGGGGGCTGGCCCTGGTCCAGGCCCCACTGTGCCCCTCTGTAGCAGAGCAGTTTCCTCTCTCTGGAGGAAGGGAGGTAGGCTGATTGGGGAAGCAGCCACAGCTGTGGCCTGATTGGGTGTGGCCACAGCCGGCCCTGATATAAGGGCTCAGGGAGGAGCTGGGTCAGATTCATGCCAAGGTTGGAGTGAGAAGGACCTGGCTGCCAAGGAACACAGGGTACCTACAGCACAGCACAGCACAGCACAGCAGTGCTGAGGAAGGACATGAGGAGCTGGGGAGCTCCAGCCTGGCAACTCTTCAGGCTGCGGCCTTGTTAAAGACCTAAGGAGGCACTGGAGGTGCAGTCCGGGGATAGGCAAAGGCAGCTGGGCCAACCTCTTTGCTAATGATGAGTGGCCATTACAGACGGCCGTTTGCCCTGTGAGAGGGGGGTAGATAATGACTGGCAATAGCCACTGAGGCAAGGTGGGTATAGGGGGTTGGGGTTCCTCTGAGAGGGGAGACCCAGAGTATGGGGACACTACTGTGGGGCAGCACCCCAGAGTGAGAGGGCACCGGGGTCCAGGAGGTGACACAGGGCCTGAGGCAGGAGAGAGACTGGCCAGTAGTGGGTGCTCTGAGTGCTGGAATTGAGCTAATTCCCAGATGACCAGCAGGGGGCACTGCAGCAGTGAGTCAGCGATCTGTTATACCCCCTAAATGGGGGGGGTGTGCCCCACAGTTTGGGGGCATCTGCCTCTAATGTGGTGCTGGGCAGTCCAGAAGAAAATGATCTAGGAGCAGCCCAGGCTAGAGAGAAGGTGTGAGCTGAACTTTCTCATATTGTAGATTCCTTATGAATAGGGCCCTACCAAATTCACGGCCATGAAAAACATGTCACATACTGTGAAATCTGATCTCCCCCCATGAAATCTGGCATTTTGTGTGCTTTTATTTTATAATATACAGATTTCACAGGGGAGACCATCATTTCTCAAATTGAGGATCCTAACCCAAAAGGGAGTTGCAGGGGGTCGCAAGGTTATTTTTGGGAGGTTATGGTATTGCCACCCTTACTTCCCCACTGCCTTCAGAGCTGGGCGGCCAGAGAGCAGTGGCTGTTGGCCGGATACCCAGCTCTGAAGGCAGTGCCCCACCAGCAGCTGCGCAGAAATAAGTGTGGCAATACCATACCATGCCACCCTTACTTCCGCACTGCTCCTGGTGGCAGCTCTTCCTTCAAAGCTGGGCGCCCAGCCAGCAGCTGCCACTCTCCAACTGCCCAGCTCTAAAGGCAATTCTACCACCACCATCAGGGCAGAAGGAAGGATAGCAGTACTGCAACACCCCCTACAATAACCTTGTGACCTCCTCATAACTCCTTTTTGGGTCAGCACCCCTACAATTATAACACCATGAAATTTCAGATTAAAATATCTGAAATTATGAAATGTATGACTTAAAAATTCCTATGACTGTGAAACTGACCAAAAGGGACCGTGAATTTGGAAGGGCCCTACTTATGAATAAATCCAAACTCCACAGAGAGTCCACTCTACATGGGGTGGCGATTATGTTTGCGGAACAGGTTAAAGATGGCAACTTCATTCAGGAGGGAGCAAGATGGAGAATCACAGCTCCTGGGAACTGTAGGCTCCCTCTGCATGGCTTAGCTGCCCTAGCTCTACAACCTCCTCCCAATGCCTGTGGCTTCTCTACAGTAGCTGCACGTTGCTTCTCTGCCAACTTCAGAAAGTTCTTAGTGAAGGCACTGCAGCCTCTGCACAGGAGCCAGTGACTGTTGCAGGGGCTGCAGAATGGAGTATCTAGTCCTCAGAGAACCACTTCTCCTCCATTGGCAGACGATCATAATCACAGGGGGCTGCATGAGGAGGCAAGTGGAGTCCCCATTTATTTCAGCAGTCAAGAAGAGGGGCCACAACCCACATCTCCATGCATTCATGATAGTGGTAGTTTCAGCCTGATGTGCATGTATGCTAGTAGATAATAGGGCTTGGGTTCTCTCCTAGAGTTTAAAATATTAGAAGATAAACCAAAATGCCCAGCTGCCTTTTAAGCCAATCTCACAATTTCTTTTGACTGGTCTCAGGACATATTTGCTCTATGGGGTTTGCAATAATGCAAGCTGCAACCTCTCAGCTCTGAGATACATGGATCAGGGCATAATCTTGCAGCACAACAGTGTTATGACATATTTGCAGACACAGAACTCTGAAAAGGATGACCCCCGGGGACTCTGCTCCTTTCTAGCACTCACTAAAGAAATCCCAAACAAAGATCCTAGAGACCCTGCAGGCATCAGCCCAGCACTGAATATCATCTGCTACTGTCAAGGCCTGGATGATGCTACCCTAATGTAGCTGCATTTAGGTTCAGGGCACTCCAGCTACCTTTATGCACATTCAGACCCAAAGGAGGAGGTCTCCCCTGCCTGATTAGTCCTAGTTGACTGCAAGATGCTCAAAGCTCATGCAAGGATTCCATATTGATGGGTACCACTGTCTTTTCATTGCAGTTATAAAAGATCCCCTCCATGAGATCACTTTCAGAAAAATTACTGACTGGATTGGTGCATTAGAATGCTGTAGAGATGCAACCTGGTGCAAAGAAGGACAGATACGAAGAGTACATGCTGCCAGATCTCCCAAAATCATTGTGGGCAGAAATATTTGCCTTTCTGGTGGGTAGGTTTGTTTTCTGGATTCTCTTCTGAATCCCTTCATTTCCCCCCACTGCACAGATGTCCAGCCATCCAGTGCAGAAGGGCCAGAGGGGATATTAAATGGCTACTGTTACATTTAAACATCTGCGGGACTGGATTACTTCCATCCAAGAGTTTTAAACTAATTGGCTAAAGAGTTCCCTGAGCCATTAATGTTTTAAAAAACGGTGGAACACTGGGGAAATTCCAGAAAACTGTAACATTGTGCCAATACTTAAAAAGAGTAAAGAGGATGATCCAGGGAATTTTAGGCCAGTTAAAGAGAGGTCCCAGACAAAATTGTGGAAAGGCTGACACAGGATGCAGTTAGTAAAAAGTTAAAGAACTGGCATTAATGGCAGTCAACATGATTTTATGGAAAACAGACCTTGTCAAACAATATTTTTTCATTGAATTTAAAGTTTGTTTGATAAAGGTAACTGTGGAAAGAATATAAATTAGACTTCTGTAGGCCACTGGGCTTAATACATCACAACATTCTGTTAAAAAAATTAGCACTATACAAAATCAATGTGGATCATTTAAAATGGATTTAAAACTAGCTAACTGATAATTCTCAACAAGTAATGATACGTGGAGAATCATCCTCAATGGGGTATTTCTAGGGGAATCCCACAGGGAGTTGTTCTTGGCCCAATGTTATTCAATATCTCTTATCAATGATCTGGAAAGAAATATAAAATCATTGCTGGTATAAAGTTTGCAGATGACACTAAAATTGGTGGAATGGTAAATAATAATGGGGACAGGTCGGTTCTACAGAGTGAACTGGATTGCTTGGTAAGCTGGGCTCATTTCAACAACGTGCATTTTAAAACACATACATATGCAAGGTTAGAGATCTAGGAACCAAGAATTTAGGGTACACTTATAGAATGGGGACTGTGTGATGAAGTGGAACTGTTCTTAATGTTCTTTCTGAATACTGTGTGGATGCCTCAGTTTCCCCTATGCATTTCTTAAGTATCTAGGGCCTGGAACAAGGATGTGTGATTGCTGCAGAGCAAAGCGCCAGTGTGATGCTGTCTGCACGGAAAATGGCCGACACCCTGTCTCTTGGTAACTGATGGCCTGGGCCCCACCCCCTGCAAGGTGCAAGTTGAAGGTGTTGGAGAACAAAGATCAGGTGGCCTCTGGCCTGAAAAGGGGCTGGAGGGAGTCTGAGAACTGGGGTCTGGGTTCCCGACCCCCAAGATGTACCTGACTGAGGAGTCCTGGTCTCTGTACCTACAAGCTCTGTTTTAGAACATGTTCCTGTCATCTAATAAACCTTCTGTTTTACTGGCTGGCTGAGAGTCACATCTGACTGCAGAGTTGGGGTGCAGGGCCTTGACTTCCCCGGGAGCCACACCTGTGCGAACTCGCTGCGGGAACTGCATGGTGTGGAAGGGGATGCTGAATGCTCTGAGGTCAGACCCAGGAAGGTCGAAGCTGTGTAAGCTTCTTGCCCTGGAGAGAGTATGCCCACAGAGAGGAGGCATGCTCCCTCAGAGTCCTGACTGGCTTCAAATGGAGCAGTTCCAGAGCATTGCCTGGTGACACTAAACTGAGAGGAGTGGCAGATATGCTGGAGCGTAGGGATAGGATACAGAGGGACCTAGACAAATTAGAGGATTGGGCCAAAAGAAATCTGAGGAGGTTCAACAAGGATAAGCACAGAGTCCTGCACTTAGGATGGAAGAATCCCATGCACTGCTACAGACTAGGGACCGAGTGGCTAGGCAGCAGTTCTGCAGAAAAGGACCTAGGGGTGACAGTGGACGAGAAGCTGGATATGAGTCAACAGTGTGCCCTTGTTACCAAGGAGGCTAACGGCATTTTGGGCTGTATAGGTAGGGGCATTGCCAGCAGATCGAGGGACGTGATCATTCCCCTCTATTTCGCATTGGTGAGGCCTCATCTGGAGTACTGTGTCCAGTTTTGGGC